>NC_083655.1:1838921-1840609 GCF_963576545.1 Limanda limanda
GGTGTTTAATCTTCTCCGGCCATCTGGACTGACTTTCTCTGCCGTCTTTTTAACGCCCACACAGACACACACAGACACACACAAACACATGGCGCTCTGCTGTCTTATTCCAATGCTCAGGTGTGTGTCTGTGTGTCTGTCTGTGTCTGTGTGTGTCTGTGTGTGTCTGTCTGTGTCTGTGTCTGTCTGTGATCGTCCAGACAAACAGAAGGGTGGAAGAACAAAAGTCTTGACTTCGGGACCTTTAGTTAGTTCTTACCTTTTAAAATGAGCTATTTATGTTTGGGTTCAGCACTTAGTGGTTATTTGTCTCAAGTTGTGCTCATCCTTGATTGTGTGTGTCTGTGTGTGTGTTTGAGAGGGAGTGTGTGTGCGTTCAGTGTGTGCTAAACACCTAAAATGGAAACCAAGGCCCCACCCACACTGGCTTGAGTGGATATTGATGGACACAGAGAGAGAGAGAGAGAGAGAGAGAGAGAGGAAATATTGATTGATAGAAAGAGGCAAAAAGCAAGGGAGGGAACGTGTGTGTCTGTGTGTGTGTGTGGGAATGTGTGTGTGTGTCTCTGTGTGTGTGTTGTGTATATTGGAGAAGAGAGGCACGTAACAAGCGAGCAAGAGGAAGAGGAAGAAAGACTTTTGTGTCCTCCCAGTTTACTTTCTGTTAGGATCAGTTGGTACATTCCTTTGAGCAGTGTGTGTGTGTGTTTGTGTGTGCGTGCGCTTGTGTGTGTGTGCGTGCGTGTGGGTGTGTGTGTGTTGTGAACAAGGCATTGTGGGTATTACCATTGTGAGGTCATGGGGCGTTGATGTAATCTGTGTAACTCGGCGCCGGTTTTCCTGAACACAGCCCTCTCTTCAGGAACAGACCAATCGTAGAGCAACCACGCACACACACACACACTCACACACACACACACACACACACACACACACACACACACACACACACACACACACACACACACACACACAGACACACACACAGACCAAAAGCAGAGTGCAAAGTGAGGGAATAGAAGACGAATCATTGTGTTTCTCTGTCCCTGTCACATGTGGAACATCTGTCCACGTGTGACCTCTGACCTCTGATGATTGAGCGGATTCACAGCCTCATGGATATGAATTGATTAATATGCACTTACTGTTTGTCGGGAGCCGGTGGAACATTCACGATATAGATTGGATAAATATTTTTATTAACCATACGTCAGCAAGCTAAATCAGTGCTGCAGGAAACCTTTATTCTGAAGGGAAAGTAGTTGGTTTTTAATAATAACTTTATTGTGAAGTCCATCAACAAACTATTTTAATGATCGATTCACAGGTTCAGTTATTGTTGAAGCAAAAATGGCAAAAAAATATATATGTTGCTCTTTTTCTGTGTATTATTTTATTGTAAATGTAATATATTGTTAGACTCTCAGATTCTGTTTTGTATTTTATTATTTATAATCCCTCCAGTTCAATGTGAAATCTGATAATGAATATTGGTATAATTATGTTTCTTTTAGCTGCTGAAGACACAGACTTTGATTCAGTTAATATTTCAATAGTTTGAATCGTGCTCCAGGGAAACTTCTAAAGTTATGAATATTAATCACATCTCACGCAGAGAGTTACTGTGATGAAGAGCTGATTACCTCGTGTGTGATTAGTACGGTTTGTTTTCAAATCAACATCCTGTT
>NC_083655.1:1840809-1876981 GCF_963576545.1 Limanda limanda
CCTCTCCCTCTCTCTCTCTCTCTCTCTCTCTCTCTCTCTCTCTCTCTCTCCCTCTCTCTCTCCCTCTCTCTCTCCCTCTCTCTCTCTTAAGAACACTTCCATCCACCACTGAATATTCAGAGACGGTTCATAGACATAAACAGCTGGTGGAGCTATTTCCAGTTGTGGCAGAAAACAAAGCGAGACTCAGAGAGGGATTCAGTCAAACAATGAAAGACTGTTTCGAAAACATGACAAAGATATGAGATTTATAAATTATTTAGTCAAGTTAAGAGCTTTTCTGAAATAATAATAATGTATCCTAATTATTTAAATCGCGACTGCAACTAACGATTAATCAAACCATTCTAAAACAATGCACATCTAAGTTGCTGTCGTCAGAGCTTTTATTTTGTAGTTCAAGTCATCGATACACATCCACTCGCTCGCTATGAATATTTCCTTCTGTTTTCTGGCAGGAAAAGTTGTGGAGTTTTCACATCCTGCCGCTCAGGAAACTGCTCTGAACGCAGCTTGTGTTTCTTACATCAGCTTTGCTTTGGAGCTGTATTCGATTTCTCTCTTTGAGGCTTGAGCCCTGATATCTGATGTCAGGAAGAGAAGAATCAAGATTCTGATTCCAGCACCAAGAACCACCAGAAACCACCAGAAACCACCAGAAACCACCAGAACCATTCCCCTGCTCGTCACTACTAAAGTTTATCTCCGTCTAAGCATCGCGTTTGCTCACCTGCGATGTTTCTATGGTAAATCAGTAAATAGCAAAGTGAAGGTATAGGACACACACTCATCTACTGTGTGTGTGTGTGTGTCTGTATGTGTGTGTGCAGTGATTGAGGATCTTATCTTGCCAGCTCCTGAATTAGTGATGATGTCCTCCCTCTGCTGCTGCTCATCTATACTTAATGCTTTCTGCCGCTCTGTGTAACATAAAGTTCGGCCTCGGCCACAAATCACAATCACAGAAGTCCTTTCATCTCAGACCCGCCTGCGTCTCTATTTTCTCTTTGACACGTTTCAGGTTAAACTGTTCCTCTCGTGTCCAAATGTCTCCTGTCTCCTAACTCCCACTTCAACCCCACAGAATATGTGTCCTGTGTGTTCAACACAGAACATCAGCTTTATGTATATTTAAAATGTTTGTGTGTTCCGGTCGGGACGGTTCTCCTTGACATTATAGGGACATGTCCCCACACGTGTTTAATAAACTTCTATAAGAACATGTTAGTACTGAGATGACTCTCTGATCTCCGACAGGTGACTGAGCCTTTGTGTGTGTGTGTGTGTGGGGGGGGTGTTGTTATTTGATCCCTGGTCAAGGCCAGCGGAAATGCACTTTATGGTTCTAACCTGACAAATCCCCAAGCTCCGTGTGTGTAGTGTTGTGTAGTGTTGTGAAGTGTGGTGTTGTGTGGTGTAGTGTCTATCCGGCCGGTTAATTTGATTGCGTAACAGGCTTATGGGGGGGGGGGGGGGGGGGGTACAGTTTGTCAGGAATGGAATCCCACTCAGTCCTTGATAGCTGCTGCCATGGAGAAGCTACACACAGACACACACATTGGACATTTGAAGTTGTAGTTGCAGTATTTTTTATTTATTTACATTTTGTTGACTTAAAATGAGATTTAAAATTACAAAAATATGATAATATATAATATATTATTACAATAAAAGTTGTATTAAAAGTAAAAAAAATACAAGGAAGTAACAATGGGCAATATAATACCTTTTAAATATTTGTTATTGATTATTTAAATGTAATAATATAGAATATACTCAATTTACTGAACTGGTGGTCGTTTGGTATTGTCTGCTCATATTACTTGGTGTGTGTGTGTGTGTGTGTGTTTGTGTCTGTGTGTGTGTGTGTTCCTATTGGTAGTATATATCCCATATGATCTTATTTCTGAGGCATGTAGCAGTGATTGCTGGTGGGCAGATACACAACTGCAAATCAATCTAAAACTGTTATAAAGGGTTAATCTGAGCCTGTGTGGATCACCTATGGATTATACTGTATATAGAGTTCATTCATGTATTGTGAATGCAGATGGTCGAGCAGGATTTAATCAGAGATTAGAGAATAGTCTCCGGGGAAAAGATGGTGACCACTGGAGTTCCATATTTCATGCTTTTCTGAGACGCCAACAGAAGTTTCCTCAGCTACATGACGACCTGTTTGTCATATTTTAAGAAGTGAAAATATGTCTCTGTGAGCAGCAGTGATCCACAGTGTGACGTTTATAAACGTGTGTGAGATATCATCTGGATCTCACCATCGTTCAGGTCATTATGATAATCACCAGGATCTCAAGCTGCCTGCAGTTTCAATATGAAACACATAGTGTGAACACACATTCTCATACACACACACACACAACATGGGATAAAAACATAACAGAACAATCTGCTCTCTGTCTCTCACCCACTCACACACACACACACTCACTCTGACACTTTACATTATTGCAAGAACAATCCTGACTGAATATTAATTTTCCAGCCAGGCACTGTGGTCTCAGTACTGCTGTGAAGGTAAAAGTCTGAAACCACAGGTTCTGCAGCAGGTCAACACAATGAAAAGCAGCAAATCATCACATTTGAGAATCTGAAACCAGCTACAGTCTGGGATGTTGTAGAAGATCTCAGGCTGAAAGATGCAGATGTCTAATAAATGAATCTGTTAACGAGTTTAAACAAACATCGGAGCGTTACCCAGCGGTGTGTGTGTGCACCTGATGATTCTAAGTGTTCTCTTTGAGCTCTGACTTTGGTCTCCACCAGCTCCTGAGGGACATAACGTCTCTTTAGCTGCTAAATGCTCGTCTGTGTTCACCAGCTGCTTCACAGACAGAAGACGCCACGACCACAAAAGAATCTCTCTCAGGGCGACGCACGACAGGAAACGGCAAAACATTAGCAACACAATAAATCATCGGTGGTCTCTGTTCACTACATGTAGCCGGGCAAGAACAACACGTCAACAAAGCACAGTGTGTGTTAGTGTTAGAGTGTGTGTGTGTGTAAACCAGTACACACTCAGGGAAGGCGACAACAGGTGAAGTTAATCCAAGAAATGTCACACATCCTGTCGCTGGTCTGCACTGGCATTGTGTACATTGTGTTTGTGTATTGGTGACGCTGGTGTGTGTGTGTGGTGCTGTGACAGGTGGAGGATGTCGGGTGTCTGCGTTGTGCGTTGGACTGTCGGAGCCGAGTCCACTGTCCTGGCTCTGGGTTGTGAGGATGTTTGATTTGCGTGTATGTGCGTCACAACAGTTATTATACACAACATCATTTAGGAGATAAGGAGGTTCATAATATATTTATGTCTCATTCTCCATGTGGTGAAAAACGTGGATTAACTGGTCTAAACTTTAGGACTTTGGTGTGTGTCTGTGCGTGTGTGTGTGTGTGTCTCTGTGTGTGTGTGTGTGTGTGTGTGTGTGTTTGTTTCCTCGTGTTGTGTAGTCATTGGTCAGTGAGTTATGTGAGCATGAGGAGTACATGGGGATCTCCAGGACACCTGATGGAAACACAGGGTGGAAGGTTACAGCTGCGTGTTAGTGGAGAAGGCTGGGGGGGGGGGGGTGGAGCGGGGGGAGATCCCTCTTCCCATCCCCATATGGACCCCCCCCCCCTCCGTCCCCCCCCTCCTCGTCCTCTGGGTATCCCCTCACACTGATGACTCACACAGACACTTGCCTCTCCCGGTCCCGACCCCCCCGCTGCCTCCAGTCCTCTCGGCACACTTCACGATGACACGCTGCCCGGCCGACGCTAAGCCGGCGTGCGTGAGCGCCGCCGCCGGCCTGGTCCGGGCGCTGAGGAGCCGGCTGAAGTCCCTCAGACGCCTCCTGCTGCTGCTGCTCGCCAGCCAGCGGCGTCCGGCCCGGGATGGAGGCCACGGGGATCAGAGCAGGAAACACCGGGCTGTGAGTAGACCCGAGTCCCGAGTCCCGAGTCCCGAGTCCGGGGTCCCACTGTGGAGCTGCAGGGGTCGTTTCACCTTGATGTGCATTTCTTCTCCCGTCTCTTAGCTGCTATGATGACCTAGATATGTGGACCTGCTCAGTAGTGCTGACCCCAAATTAACCACCACATATTTTGGTGTTTTCTCTGTATGAATGGAGTTCCCTCGGTTACGTACGACCACCGGGGGAACAGCAGCATGTCTGTAGAGTCCGACAGCGACGACAGCTTTTCACCTTCTCCCGCCTCTTTGACTTTTACATGATACCAAACCAACTGCCTGACATATTCATGAAAGCATTGCAAACTCAAAATAGTGCGACAAGCCCTAAACACCCGAGCAGGTGGTTAGGATGAGGTTAGGTTCAGGTTAATGTACAGCATGTCATGTTAGTGGCTCAGGAACCGATATACTGGAAACCTGAAGTCTGCTATAGATTCAGAGGTGGTTCAGTGGCTTGTTGTGTTGAAGTTTGTGTTATGTCAGTGTGAGAGTAGAACTTCCAGCTGTGGAGTCCACTTGGATCCAGAGACAACACAAGGACGACATGTGAGGCAGCTCCACCTGAACCTCAGGTCTCATGGTGGTCCTCCAGGTTTCACTGTTTCTAAAGGAAACTGTCGTGATTCATCTTCACGTCCTTAAACAACACACACAACTACACACACCAGGTTCTTCAACAGTCTCTTTAAGAAGTCTAGTGATCAGACCTGTAGTTGTGAGTTCATGCTACACAACTGACTGACACAGGGGCTCACACACAATCTCCCTCCAGGAGAATCCCCCAGCTCTCTCTGGGTTTCCCCCTCTTCTCCTGCCTTCACCCCCTCCATCGCTCTGATGTCATCATGTGTGACAGCTGATCACATGACTCACAAACAGATAACTTATGTAGAGAAAACGATGCATTAGGTCATAAACTTATTTCAAGTTAAAAGACCGAAAAGGAAGAAAGTTAAGATTATTAAAGAGGATTTGAAATTGCCCAAAACAATCGTTTAATTAATAGATTCTTGTTCGATGTTTTTTAACTGTAGCATCAGTGAAAACTATATATATTTATGACTTTGTATATACACAGCATCATTTAGGAGATAATGAATGAACTATATTTGTGTATTGGCTCCTTGTGGTGAAAATGTTTTGTGGATTTCATTGTGCGGAGCTGTCGTGATTTTCCAGAGATTTAACTTTCACTGAAGTTTGGATTCATGTCAGATGAAGATTCAGTGGACGAGCTGTTGTGATGAGTTTCATGATTCTGGCAAAAAATCTGCAGTGACAAGCTGGTGAACTGCTTTGGTTGGTTTGGTTTGTACAGGAGTCAGAGAAAAGTCCAGATTTAATGTTGTGTATGTTTTGTATATGTGTGTTGGTGTGTGTGCGTGGGCAGTGAGGGGTGGGTGGGGGGGGGTTTCATGTTACCACTCCTCTCGTGACCCTCCTCCTCTCTAACACTGACGTGTCCTTACATCAGCTCTGAGAATCTTCACCGTTAAACACTGAGCTGAAGCTGAATGAACAGAATCACGCAGCAGGTTGTTGTTGACTGAACATGAACACATCAAATATTATCTACTCATATTCTCTCATGGGAGAGCACAGGGATTTTCTGTATACGATTGTAAGTTGTAGATAGATAGATAGATATATAGATAGATGGATACTTTATTAATCCCGTGGGAAATTTAGGTCATCCAGTAGCTTATACATTTATAAACTTAAACACCTCACTGCCATACATACATAAATCACAGAAACACAGGGAAAACATATTACAGATACATGAATGGGTCTGACCCTATGGTTCAGAAAACAGTGATTGTCTCAGTGTCAGTATGAAAGTGTTCTTGTGCTGCTGGAGTGGATAGTACAAAAAATATATTTATTAAAAACAAACAAGAAAACTAAAATATATATATATAAGTATAAAAGAGAATATGTAAAGTCTGTACATGGGGCTAGTATAGCCAGTAAAGTGATTGATTCTACCAATTAATTGGCAATACTTTTTATTATTGTTTTTCAAAATGTGATAATTTGTATAGAAACCTGTCATTACAGGAGTTTAGTCCACATCTCATGTGTGTATCTACAGGCTCAATATATTATAAACAACCTCATTTCAATCTGAATGGGACTGAATACACCTGGATATATATATGTCTGTATGTATGACTTTGTCTTAGTAGCAGCTACAAATATCAAACTAAATATTAAAGTTTCCCTGCAGCCGAACACACGCACTGGCTCGTGCTTGTGGACCAAAGGTTTCAAAAAAACACAACGTGTGCAGCGTTTACGTTGATTTGATCTGATTGTGGTAAAGTGAGCGTCTGGGAGGTTTGTTGCTGCAGCATAACGACCTCACACTGATTCACTCGCTCCTGAGACTTCTTTAATCAGATCTGATGCTGGACGGATGAGGTGAAGTGTTGCAGGGCTGCATCGTCTCCAGCTGAGTGACTCACGGATCAAACCTGTTAACCTGCTGCTGACCGACGCCTTCAGTGACTCAACTCCTCTGTTCAGATGTCGGGGGGGGAGGGGTTGTCATATTTTTTCTATTATTTCACATATATTTGTAGGAGTCAGAGTTTAAATTTGACGGTGACAGCGCTGGTTGGAGAGAAAGTTGCTTAATTTGTTTAAACCTGTTTATCTCAATAAAATAAAGGATGAAGAAAAGGCAGCTTCCATCCGTGAAGAAGAAACAAACATGCGTCTCTGTTTGAGCACCAGGCTTCTGCAGCTGGAGAACCTGGGGAGTGGGACTTTGTCTTGAAGTTAAAGGGGCATAACACCAATTTAAACTAGAAGATGAGGCTTTGTTTACATTACTGCAGATATATTTCGGAAAAGAACATTTTACTCTTCGTTTTCTCAAAGTATCTCTGACAAAAACACAAAAACGACAACAAACTTGTAAAAAGACCAAGCAGCACTTTTTGTTGTGTCATTGCAGTTTTTGGAAATCTTTCCTTTGGAAGACGTTTGTGTCGTCCGTGGTTCTGAGGATATCTCAAGTTTAGATGTTTTTTAAAGGGGTTTTCTGTCCGTCTGCCTTCTAATCCCTCTCTTATTTACTCGATCTCTCAGGAACAGCATAGGTACAAAGGTTCAGTTTGACTCAAAGATCAAGTTTGTGGCCAAATGTCAAAGGTGAAGGTCACAGCTGACTTTTCTTTAGTGGCAGCTGACGTGGACTCACAGCCTGGATCCAGCACCAGTGGCTTGTGACTGGTGGTGGCTTCACACCAGACTCTGCTCTTTGCTTGTGGGGACATTTTGCTTCAGCAAGTCAGAGGAAGAGTGAAGCTGTGTGTGTTTGTCGTGTCACACAGTGAAGATGAGATGGAAATAAACAGAGGCAATAGCAGGTTAGATAAGCAGGTAAAGTTTGTGTGTTGTGTGTTGTGTGTTGTGTGTGTGTGTGTTCAGAGCACAGGTGCAGGGTTTGCAGTTTTGATCCTGTGATTAAGAGGTGCTACATGAGCATCCTGTCGCTTCAGCTCTGATCCTCCATCTGTGTTCTGACTCACACACACACATGCATGCAAACACACACACACACACACACACACACACACACACACACACACACACACACACACACACACACACACACACACACACACAGACTAGTACACAGACAAACGTACCTTCATTAGCATATAAAAGACACATCATTTTAGTTTTTCCAACATTTTCTCGATCTATTCCCGCAGCTCCGGGTTTGTTGGGCTCTCGGCTCTGAGCTGCGTTCAGACGCTCCGTGTGCGATGGTCTCAGTCTGGATGTGAATCTCATTTACATGCGGCGGCGTGATGTTCCATACTTGATGACGTGCTGTTAATTTGCATGTTTGGGGATCAGTGGACCTGCAGATATGATACCAGAATTCAGATATGAGATAATCAGTCAAATTTATCTGTGGGTTTTAAAATCAATCAGTGTTATTATTACAAAATTCTAGAGTACTCTTTTAGACTCTACTATGAAAGAAACTGAATTAGATTGAAGAAGCTACATTTGTACTTTGAGTACTTTATTATTACATTTCAGACACATTTAACAAACAGATATATTTAGTAAAATCTCAAATTAAAGTTTAATAAGCTTCTTATCAGTACAGACATGAAATACTCCAAATTAGCTCCAATTTTCAAATAGCAGCCTTTTTGGAAACCTGTGCACAGATATCAATCTAAAATATTAAATAAATATTCGACAGCAGGCGGGAAGTAAATGTGGGCAGAGAAGGAGAATGATTCGTTCCTCTTGAGCCTGTAATTATGCCAATAATCTGGTTTTACATATCCATGAAGTACATTCACAAATAATATATATACAATTTCGATTTTAAATGCATGGTTTTGTTTATACCTGAGTAGCAAATTATGGTATTGGTACCAAATTAGAGTATCTGAATACTTAATCTACCACTGCACATCTGGCTACACCCCCTCCCACAGCAGCCCATTCCCAACGAGGAAGAGAGAGAGAGAGAGAAGGAGAGAGAGAAGGAGAGAGATAGGAGAGGAGAGAGAGAGAGGAGGGGAGAGAAAGAGAAGTGGAGAGGTGAGAACGGTTCAAATAAAGATAGAAAAAAAAGTGAGAAAGTAGGAGGGAACGAGGGAGGAAAGGAGGGAGGGGAAGATTTCTCTGGGGGAGAGAGAGAGAGAGAGAGAGGGAGGGAGAGAGGAAGAAGTGTCAGGAACCAGCAGAAGCCGGCACCGGTTCCATCCTGTCGCTTCACAGTCGATGCACAGGAGCATGTTAGCACCACAGACCCTCAGCCGGAGTCGGGACTACAGGTCCCACAATGCACTGGGACACCTGGCAGCCAGCACCTGGGAACTACAGGTACGACAGGAGAAGGAGGAGGAGGAGGAGCAGGAGGAGGAGGAGGAGCGGGGGGAGGAGGAGGAGCAGGAGGAGCAGGAGGATGAGGAGGAGGACAGAAAGACAGAAGTAGGACAGAGAGGATGATGGGAAAACATTTGAAGTGCAGCTTGTACTTGTTCACTTTAATTCATCAGTACCTGGAGAAAGGAGAACAAGAGGAGCACACACACACACACACACACACACACACACACACACACACACACACACACACACACACACAGTATGGTATCATTAGTCACTCAGCTACAGTGGGAAGCAGGTATTGAGGGTGGCTCCATGACAACTGTGTGTGTGTGTGTGTGTATGTGTGTGTGTGTGTCTCTGTGTGCGTGTGTGTGTGTGTGTTTGTGTGTGTGTGTGTGTGTGCGTGTGTGTGTGTGTGTTGTGATTTCCCACTGTGCGGATGACGAACGTTCGGGAGCCCTGTTCAACCTGCTGTGTGATTCAGCGTTGTGTTTTACTGTGGAAGAGATGAAACCTGCTCAGACCCCCCCCACCCTCAGCAGCTGCAAAGCATTCTGGTCAATTGAGGCTATGGTAGCTTAAGAAACCGGTCTGGATTTCTGTGTAAACTTACTGCTGTCATGAAGTGTGAAGAGAGTCTCGTTGGGAAAAGCACGAGCCTTCAGACGCCTTAGAACGCGGACATGTGACTGACTGGGGACCAATCAGACGCCTCCCTGGTGGTTCTGGTGATGGATCAGAATCTGAACATCTAAAGTGCTTAGAAACCTTCTCACAGAGCGATTAGAGCCTCTCTCTCTCAGCTGTGGGCTCCGGTCGGTTCTCTACCTCGCCCCTGACGGGAGAAACACTGTCTCTGTTGTTTACACAGCACACGTTCAGTCAGTCTCTGCTTTTTACTCTTTAATTATTAGATACATCTTTCTTAAAACAGCGTCACATTCGGTACACGTGTGTAACTGCTGACAAGTTTGTCAGTTTAAAGGTGAAACTTGCCAAAAAAGGACGTGAATCGCTGTTTTCCGACGTAAACTCCTGATAATGTCCCGAAAATTGAGCCTTTGTGTTTGTCCTGTGAAGAAGCAGCAGGTTGTCGGGTCCGACTCGTTCACAACAACAGGAACATGTGGGGAACATTCAGCGAGGGGTGGAGCCTGTAGAGCAGCAGGGGCGGGGCCTTTAGAGCAGCAGGAGGCGGGACATGACGTATAAACTCTGCTGTGGACAGATCAGTGTTGTTGTTTCCAGCTCCTCCACACGGCGTCGGCCTCATCACCAGAAGATCTGGAATGTCCTCGTGTTTCCAAGTGGACGTCTTCGTCTTCTACGTGTTTTCTTTATTCTCACATTATTCACTTGGGACTTTTGGGACATTTTACCAGGGGGCTGCAGGAGAAGTTCACCAAGCAGCAACCGACTCGGACCTTTGTGTTCTCGCTTACAGATCCTCTGAACAATTTCAGGAAAATATTCGAAAGCAGTATTTGTTTTATTTTTGTCATTGCTCAAGTTACCGGCCTGTGAAAAACTGAAGCTGAAACATTGTGCGTTTCCGACAGTGACGATGATATTTGTGTGTTCCAGGATGACGTGCACTTTAACGAGATCAATATCACACACCTCGTGAAGGAGGGATCAGAGAAGGCCGACCCTCGACAGTTCGAGCTCCGCAAGGTCCTGGGACAGGGCTCCTTCGGCAAGGTACGTCTGTGTGTGTGTCTGTGTGTGTGTTTGTGTGTCTGTGTGTGTGTCTGTGTGTGTGTTTGTAAGTGTGGGTTTCCTTTACACTCAGATCTGCGTAATGTTTCCCTCGTGCCAGTGTTTGAGAGCCCGTTGTCATGGAGACGCACCTCTCACTCTTAATACGGACGTCTTTATGAATGAATAACTAGGCTCCTGCTCAGTGTGTGTGTGTGTGTGTGTGTTTGTGTGTGTGTTTGTGTGTTTGTGTGTTTGTGTGTTTCTGTTTACGTTAATCAAGACAAGAAAAGAGAGCTAGGCCAAACAGACTCACACACACACGCAAAATCACGTTGATACCCGTTAATACTTTATATGTCTACACATGTATCACTGGGCACATTACACAACACATTTCACACACACACATGTAAACACATGAAATACACACATCGTAGTGCTTAACCGTGTGTGTGTGTTTGTGTGTAGGTGTTTCTGGTGAGGAAGATCTCAGGGCCGGACGCCGGTCAGCTCTACGCCATGAAGGTCCTGAAGAAAGCCACACTGAAAGGTACAAGACAACACAACTTTCTCTGATCTTCATTCTTTTCTTTAGTTTTTTTGTCGTTTTATTTATTTAGATTCAAAAATGAACTGATAAGAATTCGGTGGCCAAACGTAAGAGGTCACTGTGGCCTCACAACAAACATTAATGCAACAAACATCTCAGGAAAACCTTGAGGCCTCTTCTTCACATGTGGTATAAACGTTCACTTGGACTCACGTCTGACCTGATTAGATGTTCGTGGTCGAAGGTCAAAGATCAAGGATGCGGTGACCTCAGAGTCTGGGAAAAGAAAATCCGTGTAGACTCAAACACTGGAAGGCAAACAACCATTTGATTCTACGTGTTTCTGTTCTAACGAGTGTTTCACAGAACAAAAGGCCGACAGACTCTTCAGTGATGGATTTGTTTCTCCAGAGTTTCAGGGTGTTATTTTTTTTCCTGTTTGCTCAGTCGTCATCGCCCAAAATGGAATTTCACACCTTAACGTGAGACCACACAGACACAGAGAACTGAAGAGAAGAAATAAACTCCCGAAGTGACGTTTAACTCATCTCATACGCCCCCTGCTGGTGGGAAAAATACAACTGTGTGTGTGTTTCCTGCTTCTTTCTCTCCTCTCTGGCTTCCTCTTTGTTTAGTACTTTTCCTCTTTCTAAGTTTGTAACTTCCTCCTTTTCTTTGTCATCTTCTTTTCTTCCCTGATGTTTATTTTCATCTCTTCTGTCTGTGATTCCGTGTCTCGCATGCAGCCGTCTGGGAGACAAGGCACACACCTTATAAGGGAGGATGTTTAGTTTTTGGCTTTTCAGTAAGAGCTTTATCTGGTGATTTATGTGTGTGTGTCTGTGTGTGTGTGTGTGTGTCTGTGTGTGTGTGTGTGTGTGTGTGTGTGTGTGTGTGTGTCCGTCCAGTGCGTGACCGGGTCAGGACAAAGATGGAGCGGGACATCCTGGTGGAGGTCAACCATCCCTTCATTGTAAAGCTGCACTACGGTGAGTCAGACCTGCCTGATGAGTCACCAGCTCCTCACCAGCCAATCAGAGCGCATCGCTCCTGGCAGAGAAGCTGTTCAATAAACAGAGAACTGGTGAGATCTCGTATGAATTCACCTTCCTCCTCTTCCCTCCCTCAGCTTTTCAGACGGAGGGGAAGCTCTACTTGATCCTGGATTTTCTCCGAGGAGGAGATCTCTTCACTCGTCTCTCTAAGGAGGTAAAACCCGACACTTCAGGGTTACTTCCTGTATGTGTGTGTCATGTGGGACTCGCCACTGCACCGCCCCCTTTGGCAGGCTAACAGTCGGCAGTCTGTGAACGTGAGGGAGGTCAGGCTGTGATTCTTTTGCCCCAAAGCCACCAACGTTAATATTGGAGAAAAAAAATCATAAAAGCCAAATATCATCAGATCGCTTTATTTGTTCGTGACCTGACTGTCAGGGCAGGAAACGCTCGTTAGATCAGGAAAACACATGTCCTCTCTCTGAGGGTCAAGAATTGGACTCAGCTTTATATCACTGACGCAGCTTGTTATGTTAACGATGATCTTTGGTGACGTGGAAAAGTTTAATGTGACAGATTTAATGCAACAAAGCTCAGTGAGAAGTAAAGTAATAAAGCATATTCAAAAAAAGACTCACTCTGTGTGTGTGTGTGTGCGTGTGCGTGTGCGTGTGCGTGTGCGTGTGTGTGCGTGTGTGTGTGTGTGTGTTACAGGTAATGTTCACAGAGGAGGATGTAAAGTTCTACTTGGCTGAACTCGCTCTGGCACTCGATCACCTTCATGGCCTCGGCATCATTTACAGAGACCTCAAACCTGAGAAGTAGGCACACACAGACACACACACGTAGACACACACAGACACACAAACACACACAGTACTCTGTTTCCTTGCAGATATTTCCTTCAGAATAAACAAAGTATTTGTGTCTTTCAGCATCCTGCTCGACGAGGAAGGACACATCAAACTGACTGGTGCGTAATATTGCAGCTATTTCTGTGTATTTTATGCGTTTCTCGGCCTGTGTGTGTGTGTGTGTGTGTGTGTGTGTGTGTGTGCGTGTGGGTGTGTTCTCCTGTCATTGCTGTGTGTTTACTCAGTATGTTTTTGCTGCTGCCGATAATTACGATAACGTCCACCTGATTTCTGTGTGTGTTCAGACTTTGGCCTCAGCAAGGAGTCGATCGACCACGAGAACAAGGCCTACTCCTTCTGTGGCACGGTGGAGTACATGGCTCCTGAGGTGGTGAACAGGCGAGGACACACGCACAGCGCCGACTGGTGGTCATACGGCGTGCTGATGGTGAGGGAACAATGTCATGTTGCTGACCGGGGTTTTCTGATGAACCAAGTGATGACAGCAAAGTAGAACCAATGTCTCCAAATACCTTGTTTTATAGATTTTTGAAATCCTCAAAATCTAAAATCTGTAGCAACTATTGCCCTCGAAAGAAAAGATTCCAAACACAGACTTGACATCAGCTTTGGCTCCTCCTCTGTACCTCCTGTGCAGTGACACGTCACTAATATCTTTGTCACTGGTAAAGTTCACACTCGCTGCCTTCCTCACATCTTCATCTCACCTGTGTGAGGAGAGAACATATCCATGCTGGTGACGTCTGGTTCAAATATCAACACTTTGACTGATGCAGCCGATAAAACACCCGACAGGAGGTTGTTGAGACGTGTGAGGATCGTTTCAGACGTGTTCTCAAACCTGAACTAAAAGACGAGCTGGTATCGAGTTTACATGAAGATTAACATTACACACTTTATAAACTGTAATGTTTTAATGAGTCAGCTCGTTAAACCTGAACTAATACAAACACTTTTAACACTGCATGTTAGGAAAATATATATATATAAATTAGGGCTGGGCAAGTTAACTCGTTTCAATGGAGTTGAACTCAAGTTAACTCGAGTTAACTCAAGTGATGAGTTAACTCGATTAATTATTTTATCTCACATTCACTCAGGTTTGATTATTTATTGTTTTATTGTGAAAGTCAGGCTTTTATTTTGTGAAAGTCTGTTGCTGACTGCTGCAGAACAGGAAAAAAGAAAATAATTGGCGGATAAACAATCGAGTTAACTCATCACTTGAGTTAACTCGATTAAAACGAGTTAACTTGCCCAGCCCTAATATAAATATATATATGCAGAGGTATTTAGGTATTAATGCCTAGTGTCCATCTTTGGACCGAACGTGAGCGTGATACATCAGCATTCAATGAATTTGTCCACAGAATGAAATTCTTCTTCTCCATTTTAATGTCTTTCTCTGTCATATTTATTTATAGTCTGTCTTTGCAGCAGGAGCGTTGCAGAAATATAAACCTCTGACCGCTGGTGTTGTATTGTTTTCCTTTTAGTTTGAGATGCTGACGGGAACGCTGCCGTTTCAAGGCAAAGACCGGAAAGAGACCATGACCATGATCCTCAAGTAAGACACTTTATACCGTCTGTGAACTCCCGTCCAATCAGCAGCTAACAGCTTTTATTACAGCGCAGTGAACCTCTGAGAGGAGGCAGGGACAGACAGTATCAGAGAGAGAGAGAGAGAGAGACGACTTCCCTCCTCTGTCCACAGTCAGCCCGGGGGGGAAGTGAAGGATTTATGACAGAGGAGATAAAGTGCAGCACTCAGGAGGAAGAGGAAGAGGAGGAGGAGGAGGAGGAGGGACAAGTGAAGTGGACTCAAGTCTCAAGTTTGCTGATAGCAGTTTATAACGCTGAGGGAGGAGACAGAGGAAGACGAGGAGGGAGGAGACAGAGGAAGACGAGGAGGGAGGAGACAGAGGAAGACGAGGGAGGAAAAGCTTAGAAATAAAAAAAAACAATTCACAGGAAGTATTAACCCCTCCTGTTTCCTCTGTCGTCTCTCTCACCCACAGTGTTTCCTGTGTGTGTGACACACTATCCTCATTATGCAATGTGGACATCTGATGACAGTTGCAATTCACCGCAGTGAATCTGTTGTTTTAATAAAAAAATCCCGGTCGTCTCACTTTTCTTCTTCTCTTCTTCTTTTAAAGGGCAAAGTTGGGGATGCCACAGTTCCTGAGCTCGGAGGCTCAGAGTCTCCTCAGGAACCTTTTCAAACGCAACCCGGCCAACAGATTAGGTAAAGACGTCCGTTCGGCCTCGGATCGAATCCATGAAGTCGCCCAGCATCTCAACACATTTAGAGTATGAGTCAATGCAGAGTTTCCATCCTCCTCCAGATGAAGACATGGGGGAGGAAGTAGATTTCCATCCTCTCCATTTTCTCTCAAAATAACCCTTTCATCTAAAGCCCGCTGCATCTCATTGGTCAGTTTCTTCCACTGTGACTTTACCTGATCCACGTGTCACAAGTGGCTGAAGTTCTCCTTATTTATACCAAAAAAACGTGATTGTAGCTCTGTAACTTTGTTTTTACTCGTTCTGACCTTTTGGTTGTCAAATTAATGTTTTGTTTCTGATTCAGGGTTTGTTATCGTCGGGCATTCACTCAGTTAATGGGAGGAGGTTTATCTGCTCTCTGACAAATCCACTATTACCTCCTGTTAGATGGAAATCTAAATATTTAGTCGAAGCTCAATGATGATGTGACTAATCAGAACCTTGGAGTCACCCTGCCCCCTACTGGTGTGTGCTGTACTGCACCCACAGCTCATAATGATGAAGATGATGATGATGATGATGATGATGATGATGATGATGATGATGATGATGTGTTTGTTTGTGTTCCAGGAGCTGGACCCGACGGAGTGGAGGAGATCAAGAGGCATCACTTCTTCAGCACCATCGACTGGAACGTCAGTGTTGAAATAAAACAACATTCACTTTTTTCTTTTCATGGTTTTGTCTCAACTTTGTGTTTCATCTTGATCCTGAACTGAGTTTCCCGACATCTTCCTCTCGCCTCAGAAACTGTTCCGCAGAGAGATCCCGCCTCCTTTCAAACCGGCGTCAGGACGACCTGATGACACGTTCTATTTCGATCCAGAGTTCACAGCTAAAACACCCAGAGGTACAAACTGTCACTCCTCCTCCTGCTCCTCCTCCTCCTCCTCTTCATCTTCATCTAAAGTCTTCATGTAAAGTCTGATTTCATTGAGCGATGAGGATTCACAGCTGTGTCCGTGTCCGTCTCAGATTCTCCGGGGATTCCTCCCAGTGCCAACGCCCATCAGCTGTTCAGAGGATTCAGTTTTGTGGCCATAACAGAAGAGGAAACACAACCACTACCTAACGCTATAGTTCAGGTACAAACTCACACTGTATTTAACACTGTTTGAACACCGAGGTCAAATGTCCTCTTTCCATGGAGATTCAAGATTCAAGATTCAAGATTTTTATTGTCAAATGCACAGAGATAACATGAAGTA
Source organism: Limanda limanda (assembly GCF_963576545.1). Classification (NCBI taxonomy): domain Eukaryota; kingdom Metazoa; phylum Chordata; class Actinopteri; order Pleuronectiformes; family Pleuronectidae; genus Limanda; species Limanda limanda. The sequence continues at coordinate 1,857,276 of NC_083655.1, forward strand.
GTCACTGTCAATGAAATGCTTGGGTCACACACTCTCTTTAAGCAATGCTCAGTAATTTCAACCCAAAAAAATAAAATAAAATAAAAACAGAAATAGTATAAAATAGAATAAAAAAGAATAAAATAGAATAACAATGAAATAGAATATCAAAAATCTAAAAAAAAATATATACATCTAATATATATCTTTACAGATGAATGTTCACTTTGTGCAGTAGTGCAAATATTCAAAGAGTAGATAGTCGTCAGCACAGTGTGAAGGTTCCTGTGAAGTCTCAGCTTTTTAACTTGCGACCACAGAAGGTAACTGCGTCTTTGCATGTAGCAGCTGCACAGAAGCACGTCCCAGTTCGCAGACGCCTACGAGATCAAGGAGGACATCGGCGTGGGCTCGTACTCCATCTGCAAGCGCAGCGTACACAAAGGAACCGGCATGGAGTACGCCGTCAAGGTAAAACACAACCGTCTGCCGCACGCCGCCTCGAGTCCCGCTCTCCAGCGCCGTAAAAACACCGTCTGCTCCCGTTGCAGATCATCAACAAGGTGAAGAGAGACCCGACGGAGGAGGTGGAGATCCTGCTGAGATACGGACAACACCCCAACATCATCACCCTGAAGGACGTGAGTCACCTGAACCTGACGTTGAGCTTTAAAGAAACTTCAACTACTGTGGTTCCACTGCATTAAAGACAGAGCAGCATCTTATTGTGAAAAGCTTCTTTACTGTTCTTTACTTTTAATCTCACGTTTGAGAGAATTGTTTTGAATTTCTCTTTGTTTTTTGACACTTGGAGTTTAGTTGTAGTTAGAGATTCAAACTGAGTCTTCACGTGTCTGTTGCATCGACTATTAAACTGTCAAGTGCAAGAAAAGGGCATTAAAAGATTTTTAGGGTGTTTTGTAGTAATTTTAACTTAATTTAGTTTTTTGGAATATTTAATACAATGTTTAAAATTGTTGAGAATTATTCAGGAATAAGAGAAAATGACACAAAATCATTTGTGATACTAGAAACAGAATGATTGTTATTTTTGCACTGTTAAAGAAACTGTTAAATTAAGTCAACTAATTCTTGTTTTGACAGTTGAATATCAAAAACTGACAAGTATTGAAAGTTTGTGTTAAATGTTTAATATGAACTTATGAAACCATATTTTCTTCTTGTAACATCTGAATATGTCTGAGTTGAACTGAGCCTCACAGACCCGTGACTCAGCTGCTGTGACTCCTCCTCTCTCCGGCTGCAGGTGTATGACGACGGCCGCTCCGTGTTCCTGGTGACGGAGCTGATGAAAGGAGGAGAGCTGCTCGATAAGATCCTCCGACAGAAGTTCTTCTCTGAGAGAGAAGCCAGCGCGGTGCTCTACACCATCACCAAGACGCTGGAGTACCTGCACGTCCAGGGGGTAGGACTCTGCTTCCTGGTTCACCACCTGTTCAGAGAGCAGCGAAGCAAAGAGATGAAGGGAGAAGTGAACACTTAGTGCTGTTAATTAGAATTGAAGTGATTTAGAAAAGCAAACAAAGTAAGAAATGAAACAGAATCAGTTTGTCTCTAACTCCAAACCCCTCCACACCCTGGTCTTCCTGTGTGTGCAGGTGGTGCACAGAGACCTGAAGCCCAGTAACATCCTGTACGTGGACGAGAGCGGGAACGCCGAGTCCATCAGGATCTGCGACTTCGGTTTCGCCAAACAGCTGCGAGCGGAGAACGGGCTGCTCATGACGCCGTGTTACACCGCCAACTTTGTCGCGCCTGAGGTACTTCACCGTGTCGACAGAGAAGTCAACACACTGCAACACAAGCAAACAGAAAAAATAACACAAACGTGTTGTAGTCGAGATGGAAAAGAGGAATTTGTTTAAACCTGAATGATATTGACAGGTTTTCTGTCTCTTGCAGGTGCTGAAGAAGCAGGGCTACGATGCAGCCTGTGACATCTGGAGTCTCGGAGTCCTGCTCTACACCATGTTAACAGGGTTTGTGTTCACACATGGAATCACTTTAGTGAACTGGCACCTTCTGATCTCCGTCTCCTGAAGAGTCTCATTGAAATCTGTGTCTCAACGACATGAAAACCACACAAAGTCTAAATTCTCCTGCCTCTTCCTCCAGCTTCACTCCGTTTGCTAACGGCCCCGAGGACACACCGGAGGAGATCCTGGCTCGTATCGGCAGCGGAAAGTTCTCCCTCACTGGAGGATACTGGACGTCTGTGTCTTCTGAGGCTAAGGTGTGGACCCCCCCCCCCATTGCTGGACTGTACAATCAGACAAAGACACGATAAATTGGACAAACGTTCTCCTCAGCTGCAGATACTGATGAATTAAACACTGAGTAAACTAAACCAATCACATTTTCTCTTTGAACAAGTTCCAGCTCAAGTATCTGTAAATAAAGTTTGTTTAAAGTTGAAAATCACAATCAAACAATTACTGTTGGATTTTCTGTTTTTAATCAAAATGCATATGATGAAGTTGCAGGGGTTTTTGCAGTGGTATTCTTCTGACCTCTTTTCTTTTTGCTCCAGTCACGTACTCTAACCTCTACGCTGTAATCGCTCTGTGACCTCTGACCCCTGACCTCTGACCCCTCAGGATCTGGTGTCCAAGATGCTGCACGTGGACCCCCACCAGCGGCTGACGGCCGGCCAGGTGCTCAGACACCCCTGGGTGACGCACAGAGACCAGCTGCCCAAGTACACCCTCAACCGGCAGGACGCTCCGCACCTGGTCAAGGTGACGCACTGGTTTCCTCTCTCACTCCCAGTCCTCCCAATGACCTCCTGTGACCCCTGTGACCTCTGTGACCTCTGGTGAGGGGGTTCGATCCCCTGTGGGAAGAACTCTCTGAGAGTCGCAGCTTCAACTGTCGGACCTCGTTACAAACCAGCGTTTGTCTCCAATATTCAGAGAGGAAATGATTTAACTTTAAAGTCACTGTGACACCCATAGATATATATAAAGACTAGATGTCTCGTTCGACGGACGTCCGCACATGGCGGCCATCTTGCTGAGGGTGGCTCGCTCACCCATAACATTGTGTTGTAGTGGTACATACTTTTTAAATAACCATAACTTGCTCAATTTTCAACCTATTTTAAACGGTCTGGTTTGTTATAAATGTCAGAGATGTAGTTATGACACTGCATAAATTATTGAATTTTTTAGAAAATAACATAATTATTCATAAGTATGCAGTGTCATATCTACATCTCTGACGTTTATAACAAACCAAGCTGTTTAAAAATCGAGTTATGGTTATTTACCAACACAATGTTATGGGCGAGCGAGCAACCTCCGGCAAGATGGCCGCCATGTGCGGACGTTCGACTCCGTTGGCCGGTAACGCAGACGAGACATCTACTCTTTATATCTATGGTGACACCACTGGAAGATGAGTAATGACTGTTTCTCTCTCTCCTCCCTCCAGGGGGCGATGGCGGCCACCTACTCGGCCCTCAACAGGAACGTCCCCCATGTCCTGGAGCCGGTGGGCTGCTCCACTCTGGCGCAGCGGAGGGGCATGAAGAAGATCACCTCCACCGCTCTGTGACCTTTACACCCCCCGACCCCCCCCTCCCCACCTACTCCCATCAACTCTGACCTCGATCTGACCTCTGCCGGACAAACCCCCGACCCCCACCTCCCCCCTCCCTCCTGTCCGGCGGTACAGACTACTGATGGACCAGGGAGCCGCTGACACCAAATAGGAACCCCCCCCCCCCACTTCCTGTCCTGCACCTTAAGGGACTCTCCTGATTGGATCCTCTGCTGTCTCACTGTCGAGTCCCAGCTCCTCCCATCCACTCTTTGCTTTGGACAATCACAGCTGCCTCGTGAACCCGAGACGCGTCAGGAAAATGAAAGTACTGTATTTATTTCCTTCAAAACTAGTTGGGATCTGAACATAGGAACATTATAATCTAATGTTAATCTAATAAATGCATTTAAAGAGCCGGATTATCGTCTTTAAACTGGCGCCATGTCGTGCGTAGCTGTAGATTCACACCTCAAGTCGCCTCTGAGCTGACGGCGAGGACAGAGGACAGAGGACAGAAGACAGAGGGTGAGCCTGAGGACAGGAGACAGATTCATGTCTCACTGAAACGAGTCCGAGCACAAGATGAACAGTCACGAGCAGATTCTGCCTTTTTTAGCTTCACTTTAAAGCTACAAAAATATTCTTGGACGCCCCCTGGTGGCCACATATTTAAATTGTATGCACTCCATTAAAATTATGCAAAGTAACGGCAGTAAAAACAATTTTTTGAGGGAAAGAAATAAGAAAAAAAGAGCAAATTTTCTCTTAATATTCTGCCTTGTTTTCCGACACCTGGGAGAGGAAATTAGTTCACACAAAAAACTTTGAGAATCTTAGAAACTTTCATGATGATGAATCTGTGAAGGAGTCGTGTGTTTGCAGTGAGCTCGTCCCTCGTGCAGCTTTAACACGGAATTTGAATTAACTTTAACATTCTGATGCTTCAACTCAAAAAGTTAGAAAACGTGTGCGAGTTTGTTCTTTTTTTCTTTCTCACAAAACAACCGACCGCTGGAGCGAGAACACTCGACCCCGGACGACCTCCTGCACGATCCGCCTACTCCTCGCTGTCCGGTGCAGCCGACAGCGAACGGACTGTAAATACAAACTCGTCGAGTTACTCAGGTTTCTATGAATCAAGACGATGCATTTTTATATATCTCTGAGGAGGAGGAAGAGGAGGAGGAGGAGGAGGAGGAGGGAGGTGGACGTACAGACGTGGGCGATGGGAGAGAGACTTTTATCAGAGACGCTGGAGAATCATGAGAAGAATTAAATTCCAAAACACGATTGATGCATTTTGTCTTTATGGACGTCTTCGATCTCCACCCTTCATCCTCAGACACACAGATGATGATGAAGATGAGGATGATGAGGTGTCCTGGCTGCGATGGAGAGAATCATGTGTCAGCTGAACCTTTAACCACTCACCTGTGTAGCAGAGAAACTATTCAGGCTTCAGATCCATTTAGGAACATGTTTAAAGGGTTCGTTCACCCAGACTACTGAAGAGAGGAAGTAGTCCAGGCAAAGTAGCGTTTTACGACCGACTAATTGTAAAAGAATTTTTTTCAGCATAGATCATTTCTATGAGGTGTCCAGAACAACATACTAAAAGTCCTAAGAAATCCTAGTTGAGGAAATATGTTTAATTCTCATCAATGTGTGCCAAAAAGGCAACAATACACCCCAAAAAGACTATTTTTTTCCTCTACTCCTATCAAAATAAAATTTTACACAATGAAAGTAGCCATGAAACGTAACATTTTTTGTATTACAAGTTTCTTTGAAAATGAATTTGAATATGCAAATGAGCTATACACTAATCGACTATGCCCCAAATACAACCAAACAGGCTTAATTTTTTCCTTTACTCCTACCACAATAAAACTTTACATAGTAAAAGTATTTATGAAAAGTAACCTTTTTTGTATTACAAGTTTCTTTTGAAATGAATTTGACAAGCACATGGGCTGGGTGTATTCTGGGCATATTCGATGAGTGTATAGCTCACTTGCATATTAAAATTAATTTTCAAAGAAACTTGTAATACAAAAAATGTTACGTTTCATGGTAACTTTTATTGTGTAAAGTTTTATTTTGATTGGAGTAAAGGAAAAAAATAGCCCCTTTGGGATGTATTGTTGCCGGGCCTTATTGGCACATTGATGAGAATTAAACATATTTCCTCAACTAAGATTTCTTAGGACTTTTAGTATGTTGTTCTGGACACCTCATAGAAATAATCTATGCTGAAAAAAATTATTTTACAATTACTTCTATTTTTGGCTCCAAAATGGGTTACTTTGCCTGGACTAAAGATGAAGATTTGAAACGTTCACATCAAGCTGTTGATGTTTCATCAGTAGTTTGGGTGAACTGGTCCTTTAAGCGACCTGCAGCTGATCAGGTCGTCGTGTGAAGGAAACTCCACGAGCGACTGAAGACAACGAGCACTTCAAAAATACAAACTCAAGTTCAGGTGACTGATCAGAATCGGACTCTTCCGCTGCTCGAGTCGACATCAAGGGATTTAAACGTCTGATTTGATTTTCTACATCATATGAAATATATAAATGTTGGTCTTTGCCTCGTCGGTGGATGAGCAGATCTGGGATAAAGGAATGTAAAAGGAATGATTTTTTTCTTCTGTAAACGGGAACAGCTTTCTCTCTTTTCTTCTTCTTGTTTTCTGCTCGGCCTGCTGCTCAGCCAGCTCTCTGTTTTTGTACCTGCAGCGAGAGTTGGACTTTCTATTAAAAACAATAAAAGAATAATCAGCAGATGACGCAAACTGACTCTTATTGATCACTTCAGTTTACTGGAGCTTTGAGAGAAACACATCTGGAGGTTCAAATAAACCAGTTTGTTTCTATCTTCAGCTCTTCAGCTTACATTAATACAAGTATGTACAACTATATTTTATAGGCAAATTAATTAGAATGAAAACCCTGGAACAAGTGTATCAAATAAAAATGTGGAATAATGGCCAAAATAGCCTCTAAATGCAAAATAGCAGGCTTCCTGTTGTGTTTTTCCAATTGCAACTAAAGACTTTTTTGTTTGTCTGGTCATGATACACGTGTGTATCGATTTTTGTGAAGACCGGTCAATGTGAACACCTTCCGGGGGTCTCGTGGGGCACTGTTGAGCCATTTTGCGACGCCCATTGAAAATTCCTTCAGAATACGTAAATTTTCACCACTTTCTAACACTTTTTAACTTTCTGCAAATTTTGGTAAGAAGTTGAGCATGGTAAAGCCCTCAAAAAGCCAATTCATTTGCCTGAATAATAATAATAATAATCCTTACAATTTCAATAGGGTCTCACCAGACACCTTTGATGTCTGTGCTCGGGCCCTAAAAACCTGAACTGACTCTTTGATGTGACCGGTTCTTCCTGTTTGCTGTAATCGTTCTTCTGAACCAGATTCCACCTGTGGTAGATTGAAGGGATTGGACCCGTCAGTGTATTGAAGGTCAGACACGTGACACGGAAACCAGCTGGTTGATGATGAAACTGATTCCTTGACTCTAAAAAAAAACATACGTGTGAAACAATCATAAAACAAACCAGTAAAACACGAGCTGTGATTCCGGGTTTCAGGTCAGAGTCCCAGTGGAGAAACAAACACAAGGTGGTTTTCCCTTTAGTTACATCACATGCTGCTGCAAACATGAGAAAACTTCATATAAGAAATAAAATAAAAAGGCGAAAGTGTTCAGAATGATTGTAAAAACTGATTTAATTCAAACACTGAAACGAAACAACCTGCTGATTTTAGCTCCTTCGACTTTAATCTTCATTCGTCAAATCGTCTGAAGAGTTTTAAAGGAAAAGCTTTTATTCTCGTACTTTTTACTACGTTTCCTGAGGATATTAGTGTTTTTAAAACCAGTGACTGCAAAAAATAATGTTTGAACTCATAAAACAAGTCTTGTGTGAGAAAACAGCAGGAAAATGTCTGGAAATGTCACAATGGAGTGGGCGTGTCCCTCTGACAAACAGGAAGTCACTGCTCTGGTGGAAACTCTGATGGAAGTGAACGTGGAATCTGCAGCGTCAGAAGTCCGAGTCGTCTGTTACGGAGTTATCTGTGTTGGTGACGTCCTCCAGGGTCGGCCGGGGGGGCTGCTGCTGCTTCTTGTGGTGGTTACTGATGTGGGCGCTCAGACCCCTCTCCGTCATCTCGTAGATCTGACACTGGGCGCAGTGGAAGGGCGACACCCCCACGTGCCTGAACTGGTCGTCGAGGTACGACAGGATGGTCTTGAAGCGTCGGTCACAGATGTTGCAGCGTGGGATGGCGCCCGGATGCTCCTCCTCCAGGTGTCTCTTCAGGCCCGACCTCGTCCCTTTGAACCCCGGCGTCTCTGCTCCGGGTTCAGTGTCTGTCGCCTCCGGGCAGAGGCTGCAGGTGTAGACGGCGCCCTGTTTGGCGTGGCGCCGCGTGTGAGCGTCCAGCTCCGTCCGACTGTGAACCGCCCGCTTGCAGGAGGTGCAGGAGAACTTCTTCTTCCTCTCCACCCGATGCGTTTCTCTTAGATGAATGGCCAGACCGGACGCCGTCTTGAAGAGTCTCTTGGGCGGCGGGCACAGCGTGCACACCAGCTGTTTTCTCCCCGCCCCCCCCACGTCGCTGGCGTCCTCTCTGAGCTCCAACGCGCTCTTATTGCTCACGGCTCCCTCCTCTTCCTCCTCCTCTTCTGCTCTCCTCTTCCTCTTCTGATTCACCCTCTGTCTCGGCCTGGATGACCACTGAGTTCTGGACGTCATCGCTGAGTCAGCGGTGGCGTTTCCTTTGACCACGGGATGTTTGACCGGGCGCTGAGCCGAGAGCGATCTGTCCACAGACATGGTGAACTGGTAGCTGTCCCTCTCCTCCTCTGGATTTGAATATTCAATGACGTAGACGCTGTCCTCCTCCGCCTCCTCCTCTTCCTCCTCCTCCTCTTCCTCAGGTATGGAGTACTCCACCTCGTAGTAGTCCGCTGCTTCACCTTTAACCTTTGCCCCGAGGTCAGACGGCTCCTCTGCGATGTGGGTGTCGTCTATTCTCACCACGTTGATCTGGTCCATCCCGCCGGCCACGACAGAAGAGGGCGTGGCATTCCCTGCAGCTCCGCCTCCTACCAGCGGGCGCTCCGAAGACATCTGACACGAGAAATCAAAAATTAATCTTTAACCAGCTGCACATGTGACACCTTCTGTTCTCCATCCTCGTGAGGTCAGACGAGAGGAAGAGGAGGAGAAACCATAACTCTTCTTTCTGTGTCATTAAATTTACCAGTTATCATCTCGGTTGTTTTTACATTGAGAAGAAAAACGTCTGCAGCAATAAAAGCTCATAAACTTTGAATATTACTTCTTGTTTTCTTAATAATGACTTATGTGCAGTAAGGATGTGTTATATTAGTAGAAAATAACGGTCCTGTTCTCCACAGCTCGTGTCCAGTTCAGTTTTTAAACTCTGCTATTAGAACATCGTGTAGAAAAACATAAAATAATGCTTAAAAATTAAATTAAACATTTAGGAAACTGTTGTTTCCATGAGAAGCAGTTTAACGCTTCCTGTGAAGAAGAATAATTCATATTTTAGATATGAAGTTTGAGTCAGAGCAGGTGAAATTAAGCAGAGCATTTCAAATCACAGGTCAAGATGTAAACACTCAGATATATAACCTCATATATCACATATAACCTCGTATGATATATAAACAATCTACGAGTCAGACATCAACTCAACGAGCCTGGACGCCAGACGAACTTAGCCCCGCCCACAACATTTGACGTCGGGAATAGGTATAGCCTATTAAGTAAAATGTGCATTGACAACACATAGGAATATACAGACTGTTAAATATGGTGATGACCACAGATGCAATAGCAGAGCAGGTCAGTGGAATACTATTACACTGAAATGCATATTGCAAATTTACACTGTTCACTAGGGTTGCAAAAATTCCGGGAATATTCAAAGTTGGAAACTTTCCATGGGAATTAACGGGAATAAACTGGAAATGTTGTGGGTAATTTATACTAACTGTATTTACCTTGTCATATACAGACATAAATATAAACATTTTGTTGTGTCATAGGCTGATTTGAGCCCTGAGGAAACTTTGGGCACTTGACTATATGCTTCTGCATCGTTGTGTCATTCTTAACATAGGTCTTTGCACAGTATTTGCAAATGTACACAGCCTTTCCTTCTACATTGGATGAGGTGAAATGTCTCCACACATGAGAGAGTGCACGTGGCATTGTTCTGTAGAATAAGATGAGAGAAAAGATTGTAAAAAAACACTAATGCAATGCCAGAGATATAAATAGTTAGACAAACAATTGGAATCGTCTGTGAAAATATTTTACAATTGATGGATAAATGAATGGAAATAGTCTAGATGAACAGATGAACAATCCTCAATCAGCATGCTAATATATTTTCCCAGTAATATCATGGAAACTTACCTGACTAGTCCTGCACACTACAGCAGGCCTCAGTAGCCCTGCTGTAGAGTGAAGCATGCTGGGAGTTATCTGTGCATGTGATGGAAGAATGACCAGTGGAGGGTTGAAACTCAACGTTCCATGTGTAACAGAGATAAGAATGCACTGTATTTATTTTTGTTTATAATTTGTAGTTGTGTCAATTTTATTATGTTATTTTATTTTGTTAACCCTTCCTGCGGAAGTGATGTCACTGTGTACCACTTTTTGTGCTCCCCGAGTGTGTTACTTCCTGTCAGTTCTTCTGTTCCCTCAGTTAAACTTTTCCTCACAGAGGACTGTTGTGTGGAGCTGCTAACTTACAGTGACATTCACTCCATATCTGCAGGTCTGCAGGAGAATAAAGCAACAAATATCAAGTCCTGAGTTGTGTGTGTTTCATGTCTGTTACACATGCATCTTTAAAAGAGAGTTTTGAATGAGGTTTTTATTGCTCAGCGTTTAGTTTTCTTATTTTTTTTCAAAATTCCCGAGCTTAACTTCCGCTGGAAAGTTTCAGGAAACTTTCAGCTCCTTTGCAACCCTACTGTTCACTGTTTTTTTACTTCACTTTTTATATATTTTATATATTTGTATATAGATATGTGTATGTCTAAAAAAATGTTACTTTGTATAAATATTAGAAAAATTTAGTAAATAAGAAGTAAATAGTGAGTAAATATATATTGTTTTTTTTATGGGTGGTGTATTTATTGTGTTTTTATGTTTCTATGTTCATTGTATGCACCAATAACCAGAGTAGACTCCAGGTGTAAACCTACTTGGCAATAATTCTGATTCTGAATGGTGATTGTGGGATCAATACACGTGTGTTTATCACATGGGACAATAAACACAACTCACTGTTCTCACATGGAAACTTGGCACTCGAGGTTATTGTCATAGTCATATCATAAGAAGTAGAAATGTATCAACAACCAGCTCACCTCTGTAACGCTTCTTCGCGTGTTTCCGGTTGGAGTTGACGGATCCGGGCAGATCTTGTCATATCTATGGATCTTCTTCTCGGAGGGACTCGCCCCCCCCCGGGCTCTTTCCTCGGGTGAACACGCGTCTTCAGCCTGGTCTCCTTCGGCCACCGTCCACTGTCTAAACACCGGAAGGTCGCGTTCCAACCGTGTTACCAAGTTCTTACAGGACCGACAGATGCGAAAGGATTTGTTTGGTGTGTTGAGGAGTTTTAATCCTAAACGACGAAGTTGTTCGTACGTGCATCCGCCTTTACTGCTTGTATCAAAGATGCTGATCGTGTTGCAAAGTTCTCCTTTTATCCGTAAATTCTTTTTACAACACCGGCAAAAATCGTTTTTACTCATCTTCTGTGCAGTTAAGTGCTGTTGACAACAACTATGCGTCGCTTTCAACTCTTCACCCCGGAAGAGAAGCGGCCGGACTTCCGGTACAGAGCGCCCTCTGGCGGCGGGGAGGAGAGTGTTCAAATTACCGGGACTAAATACTGTGAATGAGCTTTTAAGTTTTTAATATATAGAATAAACTATATATAAAAACAATATAATCTCAATCTCAACCGTCTATCTGTATAAAAAAAATACATAATTCTAATCTACCTGTATTATCCCATTTTCAGTTCTTTTTACCCATTCAGTGTCTTTCCTTTATTGATTATACATTAATACACGTCTAGTCGAATAATAATACCGATAATAATAATAATTACTGTAGTGGCTATTTGTCCACAGGATGTGTCTGTCAAATTAAACGTAACCAAAAGCCACTGAGGCACCAGTCGAGATGCGTTGTAAATAAAGACGTCCATTGTCCACACTGAGTTCACGTTGACCCTTTGATACAAAAGCATACAAGCACCTTCTAGTGCACAATATGGGTAAAACATAACCCGCATTCATTTCATGTGTTATAGCATGCATGGCTGGGTGTTTCTTTGCTATATTGTTCATAGTCTTCATTTAGGAGAAGGCTCCTTTGATCAGGAGAAGGCTCCTTTGATCAAGAGAACGCTCCTTTGATCAGGAGAACGCTCCTTTGATGTGATTCATCATAGTAGCCTTCTTCCTGAAGGAGAGCTGGATTCTAAGATTCACCCACAACTCCAGCTTGAGCCGGTAGAACACTGTCGACTCAGCATCAGAGATTTCAGCACCAGAATGCAGACCAGCAAGCGCTGCCTAATTTATCTGATCTTCATACAACTTCTTTACGACCATCTGCATCAGTGAGTCTGAAACGATCGTGACCAGACAGACTCACACTCTGGATAAAGAAAATCGAGGCATATTTTCAAATGCACATCATTCAGTACATTACGTATATACTGTTGTATTTTGAGTTTTATTTCGTTGATCTAGCCAGAAAATAAGCTAGCTAGCTAACAGCTATTTAGTATTGTACATATTTGTCTGTTTCAGTAGTAATGGATTGTAAAATAAGACTTATATGCATCAGCTGTGTGAAAAGAATGTCAGGTGTTCAGTGAATACATCCTGTTTGAGTCATTGTGTCTAAAAGTGATGTAGAAATACAAAATATACTTTTGTTTATATAGTAAGAAAGTAATAGTTGATCAAAAGATTTGTGGTGGTCAAACACAAGATATTCAAGTTTTCATTAAATATCTGGTTTGTCACTGTTAAAAAACTCCCGTTTCAATAAAGCAGCGGCCTTTTGAAGGTGTCTGAGCGCATGCGCAGAGCGGTCCGTGTGAATTAGCGCTAGCTAGCCGAGCCCAGCTTCTCTCTGTCTGTTTAACACGTTCTCTCGTTCCAGTTCTGTAGGATTTACGTGAACCGCGTCAGAGAACATGCCCAAGAATAAAGGTGAGATCCGTGTGTGTGTGTGTCCGTGTGTGTGTGCGTGTGTGTGTCCGCAAAGGTGATTGTGTGGATCCCGCGGCGGACACACGCAGTGAAAACGTGACACCGAGCGGCTAAAGCTAGTTAGCTCCGCAGCTGGAGTCGTTCCCGGCGGTCTAACCCGGGTCTGTCCGGGCTAAACCGAGCCAGCATGTGGTTAGTCCGGCTGGGTTAGTAGCCGGGTTAGAGTTAACCCACTTCCTGATGAACTCTGTAGTTCGTGAGTCAGGTTAGCTCCCACAGCTAGCACGCTACTAGCTAGCTAGCTGCTGGTTAAACCCCACCCCGGTCCGGCCCGGGACATTTCTATTTGTCCTAAGTTAACCCGAGATAACAGCGGTGACCAGGTGACCGGGTTAGATCGAGGCCGCTGGGTCTTTATGTCAGTGTCCATGTGATGTGACGTCTCTTTTACGCGACAGCCATTAGCAAGGCTACGTTGACTAATGTGCTAACCTCATTCAAACAGGTGATGCTAACCGTGTGGCGGCTCTAGATCTATAGCGAGTAGATCCGCTGCTCTATCTAATGACTTGTGATCCACAGAGTAGAACTGGACCATGAATGTGCTTCCTGAGCTCAAACCCTTGTGTGTGTGTTTACAGGAAAAGGAGGAAAGAATCGGCGACGTGGAAAGAACGAGAATGAGTCTGAGAAGAGGGAGCTGGTGTTCAAGGAGGACGGACAGGGTGAGTTCCGGTCCAGAGTCTGCTGTGACTACACAGATCCGACACTTCCGGTCTTTAGTCTGAAACCCACGACAGTCCCTCCTCTGGGTTCGGGTCACTGTAGAACATCTGGAAGTCACTGGGCTCCAGATGAGGTTAATCAGCTTTTATCTATAAGGACCAGGAGATGGTTTCAAAACACCTTTAGTCTGAAGGGATCTCAAGAACAACAGGTCCAACCATCCCTGTGATTTAATATTCAGTCTATTACATCGTTAAAACACATTTTAATTAGTTTCCCATGAGTCGTTATGTTTTTAAACTTTTAGAGAAACGAACCATGACCCGTGTCTGAAATTTAAATGTGAGCACGAGAACACAAAAACCTTCTTTTGTTCATCTTCTCAAATGGGAACATGTTGGATTGAGTGTGAACCAAGTATCTTTGGGTTTGTGACAGTTAGTCGCACCTAACAAGCTGTTTCCTTGTTCTATCATTCTCTAACCTTTTAAAGAGAAGAGATTCAAAAAAGAGCTAAAAAAATTGGTCAGGAGATTAAAGGAATACATTTAAAAAAGGTGAAATAAGTCAAATAATAAAGAACAATGGTGGTATGGCCGTAGTTCAGTTTAAGGCACTTGTGAATGAAATTATAAATCTGGATTTAAAAGCTACACTGGATAGAGAGTTGGTTTCAGGTCACTCCATAAAGGAACAGAAACTGCTCAGATTGTTTGACCTCCAGTGGAAACCACAGTGAGTGGGGACATGAGCCCAGTGCGGAGACGTCACTGAGACAAATTTATAACAAAGAGAAGAAGAAAAACGAGATGCTGTTTCATTGTTATTACAATGGAATTTAAACTTATCCTCATCAAAAAGTGTCTTAAAATCAGAGTACTTGCAAAAACAAGACGATCTGATCGTAGAAGACGTCAAACATTATTGATATGTTGCCTTGGTTTTAATCTTGTTTTGTGCAGCATTCATGTCATGTGAATAAAAAAAATCTATTCCAAGACCAAAATAATGATGTTTCCACTGGTTTTGAACCCAGAGGCTCCTCCTCTTTGTTTCTGTCGGGCTGTAACAGTAGAACCTGCCTACTCAGAACTCAGGGAACTGTAGCTCCAGTTATGACTACAAACTTCATGGGAAACTCAATTTCTTATTATATCTGTATTGATGACTCGTTCATTCCTAGATTAACCACCCAGCGTGTTCAAGAGTAGGACATGATGTTTTATTTCTCTGTCGTTAGATCTGAAACATCTGCAAGAATCTCCCGATGTTGTTTGTGTTTGTTGGAGCGAGTGGACGAGATCCTGGTGTTGACTGACTCATCTCTGCTCTCTGGTGTCTTTCAGAATACGCTCAGGTGATTAAGATGTTGGGGAACGGACGCCTGGAGGCCATGTGCTTCGATGGCACCAAGCGGCTTTGCCACATCAGAGGAAAACTCCGGAAAAAGGTAGGAAGCTCCCGAGCAAATCCACGCACCTTTCCCCCAGCAGCACGCAGGAAACCCCCTGACAGAATGCTGAGTCAGCGTGGCCTCAATGGCCAGTAAGCCGCCATTAATGTGGCAGCAGGGACTCAATTGTGTGTGTGGAGGTCACGAAGGTCAGTGTGTTGTTGTACAGCACAAGGTGTAATCTTTGCGTTGCTTTGTTCTTCTCCAGGTTTGGATTAACACGTCAGACATCATCCTGGTCGGACTGAGAGATTATCAGGTGCGTTGGTCGCACACGACACAGAACAGACGCTGCTCTGACCCACAAACGTTACAAATACAGCCTGTGTTTATAGGACTTAAACGTCTGTTTGTACAGATCAAAGTGTTTGTTCGTAGATTGTACCGTGGTCTAGATTTTAGTTTTTCATGGCATTTAAACTACTGTTCATGCCCCACTGCTGAATCTGTTTTCTTTTGAAATGTCACATTGAAACACTTGTTTAAATTATCTTTGTCTCGTGATTTGCACAGTTTTGTACCCGTTTGTATTTTTAACCATATTCTAATGTTATTTAGCTTTTCGTTGATTTATCAGGGCAAATTTAGGTCTTCAAAAATAACTGATTCCCTTATTTAAATGCATGATAAGGTATTAAAAGCTCAGAAATGTATTTACAACTATCTTTAATACATTTAGAGCCTGCCATAGTGGTTTCCTACTCACATGATGCGATGGTTTAATGGGTCAAACCAGTTGAAAGATTTTTGGGTGTTTGCCTCAGAACTTCTCTGTTTGTAGAATCTGTAAACAAGTTTCCCTCGGCGTCCGTCTCTAACCACAACTTGTGTTTCAGGACACTAAAGCTGACGTCATCCTGAAGTACACTGCAGAAGAGGCTCGTAGTTTAAAGGCCTACGGAGAGCTGCCGGAGCACGGTGAGTCCAACACATCCTGGATCCATCCCATCACCACCGGGAAACAGGACCGGAGATGGATTTTAAACGTCCTCTCTGGACGTCTTCAGTCCAGATCAGTGTAGCTCGTAGTTTAACTCTTTCAGGTTGAGGAGCTGTGAAGTAATAGATGCAGTAACTGACTCCGAACAGCAGAGGTCGTCCTCTAACCTGCAGGTTGTTTTCTCATCCTCGTCTTTTCTCTCACAGCCAAAATCAACGAGACAGATCCGTACGGACAAGGAGACGATGACGAGGTTCTGTTCGACGACATTGGAAATGATGATGAGGAGGTTGATGAGGTGAGTCCTGTTGCATTTATTAAATAACAAAGAATAGTAATATATTATAATAATCATTTGGGCAAAACACTTTAAATATCTTATCTTAATATTTAAATGATCACAAACTATTTAATCAATGATCATATGTAGTTACAGCTCAACTCAAACACCATAAAAGCCACAGAACCTGCTTTAGTGTTTCAAAATAAACACAAACTATGATGATCCAGTAATTTCTTTTTATATCCCAATAAATTAAAAATGCAGAACTAAATTTAAAGTAATTGTGTCTGTGCTCTTTTCCTTCCAGATCTAAAGACCTGCTGCTCGAGGGGAAGGTGGGATTTTACTAGAGATGCTCCCATTGGGATATTTTGAGCCGAAACACCGCACCAATAATTATTATTTTTTCTTAAGATCAGCCTCTGCCAATCCAGCACAGTTTATTAACACAGTATGTTTCCATTTACTCCAGGTTGTTTACCATCAGCAGACGTCTTTGTCGTTTGAAGAACTTTAAGTGCATTTCACAGAGAGGGGGGGCATCAGTACTTAGATGTAGTTGTTTTGAATGAAGATGAGATGCTGCGTCAGTTATCACCCGTAGCCACTGGAGGGCGCTGCAGCAGGCGACCTGCTCCCTGATGGTGACGACGCAGTAATTCATTCCGTTGGACTGTAGAATCCGAGCAGGCTGATCGCCAGCATGATGTTGGGGGGGAATACCTGGAGCATTGCTCGATTTGTACCTTTTGCTTCTCATGTCAACATAAAATCTCATTCTCTTAGTAGTAGTTCTTTTTTTTTTCCTTTTGTAGCCAAAACACTCGCTCCCTGTCGATACCATGACTGCAAAATATCTCACACCAAATGCGTCATCTTTTAAAAATGTATTTATATTCATTTCACATTATGTGGAATTAAGCAACAAGTACAGAATCTCTGGATTCGTCAATAAAAAGACAGAATTATTACGTGTTTTTCTTCTTTCTGCAGTCGCCTGTTAGACACGTTTATAAAGTCCAAATCAGTTTGAAGGCTGTTTAATATCGTGGTTTTTATTTTGTTGACCTAATATTCCCCAAACGATTCACATTCAACGAGTTGCTTGTTTTGAATTGAGCCTCGGCCGAATGAAGGCAAAGAAAAGAATCAAATGTAAAAAGACTCAAATGTATTTTTCTGTTTCCCTTGTTCGTGTTTCTGTCTCTTTTATCCTCTTTGTTTTCCTCTCATGTTCTGACCTCTTCGCCGCTCGCTCTGCGGCTGCAACACAAAGTGAAGCTCGGCCGTCGGCAGCTCTCTCACTTCAGACCAGCGGTTCCCAAACTCCTCACCACAGATACACCAGTAAAACCTCACCGCTGTGGCGTCTGTCTTACTTCGTCTCTTAACCTCTGGCAAATTGATTATATATACAGTATATTATATATCTTCTTCTTCTCCCCCTCTGGAAACCTCCCCATGTTCCCAGAGGGGGCCCAGCACCTCGGTTTGGGAACCGCTGCTCTTGACCACATGGGGCCTGTCGCTGTTGTAACTCTGAATTAAAAATAATTGTACTATGATGTTTGAAGGCTGGTTTCCAATAAAGATCTTAACTCGGCCGAGCTGGCAAAAGTGTTTTTTAGCTGCGTGATGCACGCCGCTCTGTCGGTGGCGAGCTGGAGCTGAAAGAGCTGCAGCTCTGGAGGGAACTCGACTGGGTCCCTTCATCCAGGACCTCAGGTTGTTTATTACTAACAACAGGTCTGACTTCATATCAACAGAAGAGATGAAAACCTCGAGTGAGAGTCGGACCGGCTGATGTGTCCGTAGTTCTGTTCCTCTCCTGACTTCAGTCTGACTCATAATATTCAAATTTTCAGGACTTTTCCAAACACAAATATCACATTTGAAAGGTTGAATTTTTTACTTTTGTTTCTCATGCAACAAAAGTCTTTTTGAAATAAGAGTCCAGTATCAGATCAGTTATAAAAAAGAAACTAGAGCTTAGTTTAATTTGTTATTTTTAATGTACATTTTGCATTAATTAGCTTTTATCTGTTCATTCCTAGTACGAAGTCATAATTTAATGACCAAGACAAATCGTTTAAATGTCTTACTCAACATTATTTGATTGATCTGCTGATGAGGATGAATTAAGCTTATCAGACCCTCTTCATAACTCAGATGTTATGGAATTTTAATATTTATTTTTTTAAGGAATTACCATAGTTTAAATCTTTGATCCTGAGGTCTGCTCACAGTGAACTACACAATCCCTGTGTCCTCATTGATCCTACGTTGGTTTATTTCCATTACAGTAAGTATTGTAGCTATTAATAGAGCTGCCATCAGCCATGACTCAGTGGACCTGCCTGTGTGTGAGCAGACTGAAAACAGCTCTGACCCACATCACAGCTTCAGCCTCTGTTCACTGCAGCTGTGACGTAACAACGCCGCTGGGACTCGAACGTTTGCTCTGACACGAGCCAGAGTCAAACATATGAGGGAGGGACACATGAGGGAGGGAGAGAGAAAGAGAAACATGAGGGAGAGAGACAGACACATGAGCCAGAGAGTCAAACATATGAGTGAGGGACACATGGAGAGACAGACACATGAGGGAGGGAGGGAGAGAGAGACATGAGGGAGAGACAGACACATGAGGGAGGGAGGGAGGGAGAGAGAGACAGATGAGACAGGGAGGGAGAGAGAGACACATGAGGGAGGGAGAGACAGATGTGAGGTAGGGAGAGAGAGTTACAGACACATGAGGTAGGGACAGCGACACGAGAGAGAGAGAGACACATGAGAGAGGGAGATAGATACACATGAGGGAGAGAGAGAGAGACACATGAGGTAGGGAGAGAGAGAGAGACACATGAGAGAGGGAGATAGATACACATGAGGGAGAGAGAGAGAGACACATGAGGTAGGGAGAGAGAGAGAGACACATGAGAGAGGGAGAGAGAGAGACACATGAGAGAGAGAGGGAGAGAGACACATGAGAGAGGGAGAGAGACACTGAGTGAGGGAGAGAGACACACATGAGGGAGGGAGAGAGAGACAGATGAGACAGGGAGGGAGAGAGAGACACCATGAGGGAGGGAGAGACAGATGTGAGGTAGGGAGAGAGAGTTACAGACACATGAGTAGTGGACAGCGACACGAGAGAGGAGAGAGACACATGAGAGAGGGAGATAGATACACATGAGGAGAGAGAGAGAGACACATGAGGTAGGGAGAGAGAGAGAACACATGAGAGAGGGAGATAGATACACATGAGGGAGAGAGAGAGAGACACATGAGGTAGGGAGAGAGAGAGAGGACACATGAGAGAGGAGAGAGAGAGAGACACATGAGAGAGAGAGAGACACATGAGAGAGGGAGAGAGACACGTGAGAGAGGAGAGAGACACACATTGATGGAGGGAGAGAGAGACACGAGAGAGGAGAGAGAGACACATGAGAGAG